>NC_057797.1:144289605-144317672 GCF_018294505.1 Triticum aestivum
CCCTCTCCCCCTCTCCCCGCGCCCCACCACCACCATTGTGATTTGGGCATTTTGCTCTTAGTACATTTAGTTTTGGTCCTTTTCACCATGAAGCCTCATGATCCTCCACCCTCCTCCCCCTGTTTAATTGTTGATAAGTAAAAGATGATCTGAGGGTGTACTAGTATAACGCATACTGCATATAGACTGCATGCAAATGTACCTGCCATTTCCTCTGAAATTTGCCTGCCATTTGATCAACATTTCAGTGCAATAAATTGCAATGTTTCCATCTAAGTATACTTGCTCGGCTTCTGGTGTTTTTATTGCTATAGGATTACTAAATGGGATCTTCTAGGATGTTATCTGTTGTTCAAAAAACTGAAAACGTAGCAGTTGTGACTGAATATCCAATCTAGTGGATAGTAGTGGAATGCTAGTTTAGCTGGTTTGTTGCTGTGTAGGATCTTTATTGTTGGTGCCTCAAAACTGAATATGGTTTTTTCATAACATAACTTGAGGAGCAGTTTATTTAGTAAAATGTGATTTTAGGTATCTCTTTTACTATGTACTTGACACTCTTCTTGTTTATGCATTCACTGTATGTTGCACTTTCTTCTTCCTAAGAGTTCATTGATGTAGATGCTTTCCTGATTTTTATTGGGAGTAAAAACAAGAATCTTTTCTCCCTGGATAGTAACAGGGCAAAGGTGAAAGTTGCATGTTGTTTTCTCTGTAATTTAAGAATGTGATTTAGTAAATTACAGTGTAATCTCTCCTGGTAAATATAGACAATAGTAAATTACAGTTGAATGTAATATACCCTAAAATTACGGTGTAATTTAGCCCATATTTTCAGTGTAATCTCCATGATTAAATTTTTTGTATAGGCTCATTCTTGTTATATATTCTTTGTAACGTTGCAGTGGAGTTCTTGTTATATATTTCTGGTTGTTAGACTGTTCAGCTATGCACAGTCTGAGGCACCGTCTAGTTCTCAGGTCTCAGCTCCCAGCTTGATTGATACTCATGTTATTAACTGAACTAGTGAACATATGTGGTTGAAGATGATATGTTTCTGGAAGTTAACTTGCATCTAAACAGAGGCAACTCTGCATTGTTTCTGAATCACATTTCAGTAAAAAGTTAAATGGAATGTGGTAACAAATGCACCAAAAGATCAAGTAGGGTCACTGCTGTAGATTGCAGTGGCATGGATATTTACACCACATTGCTTGTTGACACTCAAACTACAATACATCAGGCCTTATTATAAGTAGCGAAACCATGGACTGAAGAGGCTCAGCCACATAGTGACCTGACTGAGTCATTCTAGTTTCTTGTATGTGTCCAGCCGGCTCAGAGCACTGTCTGGCAGAGCCTTCGTACTGTTGCTGATCACTTCCCTTGATTGTTTCAGCTCAGTCTTGCCTGCAATGAACCAATTATCCTTTTGTCCATTTGATTGGCTCCTATTATAATTGCAGAGGATAAGAAGAACTTGCTCTGTTCTTGCTTGTACACCAATCTCTGCTTCAACTGCTGCATTTACTTTCATGTAATAGTCTTGTACCCAATGCTTCAGTGGCAGTGCATCCTAAGCAATGGAGGCCTTTTTTCACATGCCAATGTATTTTCCATGTTGTGATGGAGGCCTTTTTTGCCTTGTCCACCCGAGAGGCCCTTGAGTTTGCTGGAATGTCGATTAGCTTCCGTTCCGGCAAATTCGGGTACTCCATATGTCCTATTTTCAGCAAAGGTCATGCTGAAATTTTCCATGAATTTTAGCATGACTTTGCTAAAAATGGGACATATGGGGTACTTGTGACTAATGCATGGGCCCGGGTATCTTAGTAGTTAATTAAGTAGGATCAAGTGCCCCGGCGTACTTGTGACTAATGCATGGCTTTTAGGGTGCCTCGGTGTCGATAAAAACCGAAATGATGAAAGCTTAGGCTTTTAGGGTGCCTCGGCGTCGAAAAACCCTCAATGATAAAAGCTTAGCTTTTAGGATGCCTCGGTGTCGACAAACCCTAAATGATGAGACCATGATCTTGTTCCTTGACAATAACCAAATTTTTGACCAAACTTTGTTCCTATTTATAGAGAAACATGGCCAACAACGATGAGGTCGGGGGTTCGGGCGGCAAGAAATTCTGGGAGCTGTCCCAGGAGATGGAGGAACAACCTCACTTGTATGAGGACGCCGCCTTCCCCACCGATCCTGAGACCACTGATGGTACCGCCGAGGATGACCCCACTAATGCCACCACTGATGGTGCCGCCGAGGATGCCACCACTGATGATGGCGGCGCACGCACAGATGGCAGCCAACCGAAGAGGCAACGGAAGGACCAGCGCCCGACCGTGCTCCGCACCCTCAAGGAGGAAGTTACTGAAGTGGACTCCGACGGGAATCCAACGGCGCCCGAACGAATAGTCAAGGGGTACTCGCTTCAGCTCAGGTACATTCTCCGGAGCACCGTCTCGATCAACACCGAGAACCTGAGGCATCCTGACCGAGGGAATTTGCGCAACCTCCTCTTCACGAAGCTGCACGAACGATACAAGTTCCCCGCTGAATTTGATAACACAAGCCTCAAAGGGAATAAAGTGAACAATGCTACCCTCACGAAGATGAGCAAGGCCCTGTCTACTTGGAAAAGCAATGTGAAGAGAATGATCGAGAAAGGTGAGATTTATGAGAAGATCAAGGATAAAAACCCTTCGATCACCGAAGATGACTACAACGACTTCAAGATCAATTGCTTGAGCACCGCAAACTCCGAATCAAGTAAGTGGGGGAAAGAAATGCGGGAGCTGAACTTAGGGGAACACACACTCTGTCCCGGCTATTACAGAGTGGCGGAGCCTATATGGGACAAGGAGGAGGCGGACCGTGCCGAGCAAGGCCTACCGCCCCTCTTCGATAAATACGGTGACAAGCAGACCAGGAACTTTGTCAGGGCCCAGTACAAGAAGGACCCGAAAACAAAGGAGCTTACCACGGATCCGAAGACCAGGGCACTTGATCTTGTTCTGGTAAGGAATACACCCCCGCGTAATTAGCTCCATATGGTTGCATTCTAATTAATGAAGCCAAATTTCTAAATGGTTCACATTCCTTCCGCAGGCGACTGAAAGCAGTAGCGCGGGGTCGACTAAGAGCAACCCTTGGGACACCACTCTAAATAGGGCGTTGAATGTAATGAAGAACAAGGATAAGCTCAGTAAGCCGACGTCAGCTGGTCGTGTGGCCGACAAAGGCTTGTCGACAAAATGGTCGTCATACTATAACACTGGTGGGCGAAAGGAGAAAAATACCAGCTCGGAAAGCCAGGTGCGCGAGGTTCAAGAACTCAGGGCACAGGTGGCACGGATTCCGGAGATTGTCCAAGAGCTAGTGCAACAACAACTCGGAGCGACGATCACCGCCATTGTGCCTACCTTGATCCAGGGGATTAGTGCGTGGATTGCAGGCGGCCAACAGGGGCCGCCCCTGATTCCTAGCTTCACGGCCAGCAACTCACAGAACGCGATGGCGGGGCCATTGGTGTCTCCGGCGCAGGCGGCATTGGTGTCTCCGACGCCGGCACGGGAGCTTAATGCACCCGGGTGTACGCCGGCCGGCACCTCTGCAGCAAGCAGCCCCTCCGTCAACTGCACGCCCACCGTTGGCGGTGCCTCGACATTAGCCGAGCTCGACGCCATCATCACGGTAACTAATTAAGCCTCTCTCGGCCGAGGACTTCATCTCCTTGCCTTTGACTGGGCATCCCTAACGCCCTACATGTTTTAGCAGGGCGCCGCCGATGTTCTGTGCACTCTCCTGCACTTCATGAACAACGAGTTGGTCGATATCGCCAAGGGCAAAATTGTTCAACCAGGCAACCCCTTGTTCCACGGTACCCAGATGCCACCCAACTTGTTTAGGGTTCAACTGGTTCGGGTGCTGCCAGGCTGCAACGAGTTGTTACCTCCGATTCGACCCGTCGGGGCCGACGATGATGACGTGATGACCCTCAGCGCCTTCCTGAGCTGGCCCCTGCGTTGGCCGAAGAGCCAGATTCGTTTGGGGGCAGGGGACACCACCCCAAAGACAACACCGCCAGTCGTGCCGGTGCCAAGTCGGCCCCATGGCAAGACCGCCGCAACGGTGCCGGACATCCCTATGCCACTAGATCCAAACATGCATATGGCACAGGATCAGAACGACAACGACGACGATACATTTGCCAACGTCGATCAGTACTTTGCCGATCATGGGTACGGTGGCGACTTCATGGGGCCTCCTTCTCAAGAACCCAACCAAACAAAAGACGTGCGCGATCTAGCTGGTACCACGGAGAAGCCAAGTTGCAAGAGGCGTCGTCTGCAGTTCAACTCTCAGGAGACGCCTCCAGCTGCCGACTTCACCGAGCCTCAGATAGGCGAGGTGCGAAATATGATCAGCCCCAACACACTCAAGAAGGCGGTCTGTGAGCAGAACTCGGTCCCATTACAGGAGAAGAAGAAGGCACGCAAAAGAAAGACTAACAAGGGTGCGGGCCAGCCGGCACCGAGTACGATCCATGCTCAGGACGGGCCACCTTCACCTGAGGATATCTCGAGGAGGGTGCATGTGGCGGGTAGGCCGATGCTACCGAGAAATATGCTCAATGCTGCAATCGGTGCTATGCGGAGTCTGCATGACAGTGTTCTTTCTTTGGAGAAGCGGCGTCTCGGAGAGAAGGATGTGGCATACCCGGTTTTCACGGCCAAGGTGCCAGAGGGCAAGGGCTTTGTGGATAACTCCATCGGGGGTACGATCGTCCTGCGGTTTGATGACATCCATGCTATGTTGAACCTTCATCCTCTGCACTACACCTTCGTTCGGCTATTTTTGCTGAGTATGGAGATGCGGATCATTCGCAACAAGACCCCGGACATCGTGATAGCCACCCCTTCTACATGCGTGCCAAGATCTTGGGCAGCGCTGGGGACCGGCAAGTCGCGAGTTCTTACCTCGAAGGCGTCATTCTGGCAAACCAAGATAAGGATAACTTCCTCGTGCCTTACTTTCCCGAGTAAGTCCTCCCCTCAACCGCCCCGTAACATATGAATTCTTAGATTTCGATCGTTTTTCTTTTAACATTCTGTGTTTTCTGCAGTGACACATGTTGCACACTCATCCTCCTAAGCCCCAAATATTCCATGGCCACATATTTCGACCCGGACCGTCAGTCGAACGTAGACTACACAAATGTCAAGAAGGTTCTTGATGATGTTCTCCCCGGCTACGTCAAATCTGGAGGCACCTTCACCAGGCCTATTCGTAAGTACGGCAAGCACGTGTTCTCCCACAATACGACATTTTGCTGCGTCAAGCAGCCGCCTGGCGGTCAGAAGGGTGCCTACTACGCCATCCATCACATGCGGGCGATCATACGGGACCATCATCAACTTCTGCTACCGAGTAGACTCAAAGATTAGGCCGCGAGCGTGTCGGCAATCCAGGATGCGGACATCAGACAAGAATTCTTTCGCATCCAGTCGGAGTTTGCGAAAATCATCCATCAAGATGTCCTTCGTACCGCGGGGCAGTTCTACCTCAGAAATCAACCGTCCAACAGTGACATCGACACAATCCTACAAATGCAGGCTGACAACATCCGTTGTTTCATGACTCCCACGATAGACGGCGGCTTCATCCACGCTCCGGTCCCTTGAGTCGAGTCGAAAGCAGTGATGCTATGTCTAGTTCTGAAACATCGATTGGCTCATGTTGTAATTAAACTTTAATGAACTTGTAGTATGTCTCTTTGGTTTCGAGAGTCGTTCAACTTAGATGTAATCGATGCTATTAATGTCTTGCTTTTCTCTTCCGATCGTTCTGTTGCATACTTATATATTGCTTATGTGTTGTCTGTGAATTGGTACTAACGTTTCGTTTGGCTACTGCATAGCGATGTCGTGGTATGTCGTGTACAAGGGTAAGGTTCCCGGAGTCTATGACGACTGGGAGGAGTGTCGAAGACAGGTTCACCGATTCATCGGTAACAGTTACAAAGGGTACGCCACTAGGGCCGAGGCCGAATCTAGATACGCCCTCTATCTAGCGGGAGAGGGGAGGGAGCGTTGGAGGAACTGGATGAAGACGAGTTTCATCGTGATGATGCTCATCGTGATGACCGCAGCTCTCTTCTATGTGATGGTAGTTTAGATGATCGATATCGACTTGTAATGTGAAGACAAACTCGCGGTCTCGAGACTTGTAGTATAATGTTCTATCTTTGTTCGGTCTTTTCAATTCGGAGACTAATATGATGAATTGTATTTGGAGACTAAAATGATGAATTGTATTCAGAGACTAATCTTCTACTGTATTCGATGAATCTGTTGTTGATGTGTGCTGTCTATATTTTGTCCAATTATACATTTTGTAACCTGTGCAAAAAACAGAATATTAAAAAAATAAAAAAACCTAATATTCATACTAATGGCGCATCACATCATAGTGCGCCATTAGTATGCCAAAGGATACTAATGGCGCATCATTAAACAGTGCGCCATTAGTATGCCGAAGTTACTAATGGCGCATCCTGTTGTCGTGCACCTGGGTATACATGGCACCCTGGGAGGCATACTAATGGGGCACTGTTGTATATACTAATGGCGCATCTGAGGTGCGCTATTAGTATACCAGATACTAATGGCGCACCAGTGGTGCACCATTAGTAAAATATACTAATGGCGTGCTACTAATGGCGCACCACTAATGTGCCATTAATGGCCAAATTAGGTGCGCCATTAGTTGGCCTTTTCCTAGTAGTGAATGCTCGGGGTGCCTGAGCTTCCAGGCCGTGGCGGCGATGGCCGGCTCAGGGATTGAATTTGAACTCCCGCCATCTGCGAGAGGGTTCCGGATGCAGTGGGTGCATGTTGATGTCGGAGTGCTCAGCCCTTTTCTCTTGCCATCGTTTGCGCCCACCGTCCCCAGCTCCGGCTGGGCTCACGAGAAGCTTACGAGCCCCCTCCTCGCCTTTGTCTGGCTCCGGCTGAAGAGGTTGAAAGATCTTGGCTTGACCGCGCCCATGGTGATGAAGGAGTTCCTCCGACGCCGCGTCGCCCCACTCCAGCGCCATTCCCAACCGATGTGGGCCCTATCTGTCAGCCCATATCGCATGAGGCTTTAGGAGTCAGAGCTTCGCTCAAGGCACGAAGAATGGTGCTCGAGGTCCTGGCGGGAGACCCCTCGCCAGCCGATATGCCACCTAAGGGTTGTCTCTTGTACTATTCTTCAAACAGGGTGGAGTTCGCGACGCACATGCCCCCCTTTGACGAATGGGGGCTGCGTCCGGTTGGCCTTGAGGGGTCCTGTGAGAACCCCGTCACCGTGGTTCCCCTTCTTGTCGCCGGTGCCGAACTTGCCCCAAGAGTGGACGCAGGGGGGAAAGCACCACCGAAGGCCGGAGGTACGGGTGCCGAGGTGTTGAAGCCGACCGCGGTTCCTGAGGCGTCATCTTCGGGAGCCCGTAACTCTCGCTCCGGGGTGGCAGTTGAGGGGGCAACGTAATCCGCTGCTCCTGAGGTCGAAGCTCCCGAGGCCTCTGGAGGCCGTCGCGAGGCGGAACTCGATGGCTCTCCCCAGCTTGGCACTCCTGAGGTCGCCTCCTTGGGTGCTTCACCAGCCACGCCCTGCGCTGGTCACCATGTCCAGCACTTCGGCCGGCTCCGTGTAGACTTTGATGTGCTCCGCAAAAGGAAGGGGTCCCCAAGCTGCAGCAGCGGTGCCTTCCGACCGTTGAAACAGAGGAAGTACATCGCCATAGATGAGTAAGTACCTTATCTTTGTAATTCCTCGAGTGCTGCTCCTCTTTCTGACGGTGGCTCTTCAGGATCCCATCTGCTAAGGCCGCGAAGCCCCCCCGAGAAGCAACCTCCTCCTGGCTCGAATCTCCCGTTGGCCTTGAGTGTCCCAAGCCAGCATGCTGCCTCCGGCGCAAGGTCGGATGGAGAGGCAGACACGCTAGCTTGGTGCCTCGACCCGCGCTCCTGCCGTCTCTCCTTTGTGGCCTCATCGGGGGTGCGACGAACATGCCAAGGGCTCCTCCTCTGGTTGTAGACGGTGGTTGGATGGCTTCGGTGTTGATCCCTTCTTCGAGTAGCAGGCCTCAGCCCCACCAGGCCCCTGTCGAAGCCTAGTCGACGGCCAGAGGGGCGCCAGCCCCCAGCCCACTGCGGATCCCGTCGGTGGCTCCCACTGTGGAGGACAGAATCAGCCGCGCGCTCAAGTTTGTGCATGAACGGGGTGTCGTCTGCCATGAGCTCTTTTGGGAGGCGATGGGCGCGATGAGCCGGCTTGGCGTAGAGCTCACGGATGTAGACGCACGCCTCGTGGCCAAGGGTCTTCAGCTGATGGAGGAGTGGCATAAACTGAAGGTGGCCATCAACCTCGGGCGCCACCAATGCGAGCCTGATAGCACGAAGGCCGAGGAGTCTCTTGCGACCTTGCGTGAAGCTTGCGCCTGAGCCTTGGAAGAAGCCCGGGAAGCTGATCATCACCGGGAGATCGCAGAGAAACACGCGTGGGAGCTCCAAGCCTGGAGTGCCTCCCTGGAGCAGCAAGTGGAGGCATGCAGGGCCGTTGTAGCATCGATGAAGGGGACGCCTGCCGAGGAGGAAGAGATCCTGAGGCGCGAGGAACCACTGACACTGGAAGCCACGGAGCGCAGCCTTCAGCTTGAGCGGTTGGAGACGAGGGAGCGCCATGTTGCCCAAGCAGAGGATGCTGTTGGCGCACGCGAGGCCAAGGCCCAGGAGGAGGTCTATCGCCGGGTGGCCAAGGCTGTCGCGGATCTTGTCGGCAGGTACAACTTGAAGCTGAAGCTCGTGGAAGCCGAAGCCATGGGCAGGACTACTTCCCTCAAGTCTGGGTTGGCTGAGGTAGGACAACTTGAGGAGGCCGCCACAGCCGCCCTGACCTCAGTGCAAGCCGAGCTGGCTTTTGCCCGTGCCGAGCTGCTTTCTCTTCAGCAGCAGGTCGCTAGAGCCGAGTCCTCCGCGCAGCAGAGCAGGGAGGAGGCACTCCGGTGGAGGATGCTGGAGCGCGAGCATGCCCCCATGCTCCAAAGCTTCAGGGTCAGAGCCAACACGGCGGTGGGCGCCATCTGCAACGAAGACGCCCCACATCCTCATTCGAACGATTATGCCAGTCATCTCCTCTTCTTTACTGACTTGGTGACACGCCTGGAGAATCGACCCGAGAGGGCTCGCGAGCTTGTTGAAGAAAGGAGTCACGGCTTTCTCAGGCGTGCATTCTCCCGCATCTTCAGCCACCTCCAGAACACCTACCCCAACTTCAATTTTGACGCCACCATTGCCCCTGTGCCTAAAGCCACCCGGGGCGACCTGGCGCGCTGGGTAGAAGACAATGTGGATGCTCTAGTCAGGGCCTTCTCCTCGGAGGATGACGCGGTGGTGGTCATGGCGGATGTAGGTGACGTGGTGGACGATGGTGCGGGCGACGCCGACAATGATGATGGTGATGCCAGCGACGAGGATGGTGATGCCAGCGATGGTGACGGTGACGCCAGCGACGCGTCTAAGGGCGACCCGGAAGACGCGGTGAGCGATATGTCCGATTGAGCCTATGCTTCCTTGTCGCTAACCCTGTATGTGAAAACTTGGGCACGGCCCTGAAAGTTGTAAGAGCATTTTGGGAGGGGGATCCCCTCATGTAAATAGATTACTGCCTCTATTCCTTAGGCCAAGCTGAGGATGCGTTTTTATGAGCCCGCGAGCCCCGTCGCGAGCTTACTGCTACATTTTACCTTAGTCAGGGCCAGTTCCCGACCGGCTCGTGAGGTCGTGAGCTTCTGAGGAGCCTGCCGATCCGTCCTAGAGGGCCTCACGAGAAGCAAGCGCCAGCCATGAAAGGACGCACGTGCCGCGTGCATGCGCCGTGCCCAGCCCCCACTCATGAAGAGCTCGCAAGGGGGATGTAGCAGGTGCGAACTCTGAATCAGGGCAGGGAACCAGATTGCAAGAAATCACACGAATCGAGAAAAGGCACCCCCCGCGCATACCAATGAAAATTCAACTTCAAATTTAAATCTAAAGCTAAAAAACAAGGCTACAGAAGAAAGATTAAAAGCAAATGGCCGCGTCCGACGCCTAGTCTAGTCTTCTGGTCTTCTCACAAGCGTGGAGCTAATTGCTGTCACTAGGACGTGGGAGGGAGCCCCCGAGGCACGAGGGCGGCACTCTTGAGACTCCGGGGCCTGTACAACCCCACTCATTATTACGTGAGAGTGTCACGAGTGGAGATCTTCATAGGCGCGAGCCTTACTTCATATTGCCAGACGAGGGCCCCGCCTTGCGCTACCCTTGACCACCATTGGTGTGTCCGAAAGCCAGGACGAAGCCAAGGGGCAAAGGGGACGCCAGCGGCGCCCTTGGCGACCACGGGTCCTCTGCCGGGGAAGGCTCACCAGCACCTCCCCGACAGAGGGCCTACCTCCGGGGGATGCCCTGCTCCACGCGATGCGGGGAGGGACCTAGCTCCTGGCCCCTCCCATGCAGCCCCCAGTGCGCTCCTCCTGGCGGAAGGGAGGCCATTGAGATGAGGCCGCCGTCCACCGTTTGGACCTGACCCTCCTGCGACCCATGGTTAGCGTAAGCTTGCTCCTAAGAGATTAGTGGTACCCTGTAGTTGTTGTCGCCGGCATGGTTGGTGAGGCTCCTGAAGGGCTCCTGGAAGGTCTCAGCTTCCGGCTCTTCCTCCTCCCAGCCCGACACGAGGAACGAGCCAGGGTCATCTTCCAGCGCATACTCCTGGTCCATCATGCGGGGCAAGTAGGCCTACGAGTCTGCTGCCCCGAAGACCTCGCCGAAGTGCCCCACGCTCCATGTTGCTAGGCCCAGCGCGCCGCCCTGAGGATGGTAGGGCGGCACTCCACTGATGCCACGGGTGGCGACGCTCGTGCTCACGCCCATCGAGGGTGGCGCGGGTGTGATTGGGCGTTCAGTGCTCCTGATCGCGTAGGTGTCGATGAAGCCTCCTGGCGCTCCTGGGGGCATGCGGGCACGGTGAGGCCCACCATGCGATCCGGCCGTGGCCTGAGGCGTGAGCAGGGAGCAGAAGGGCGGCGCTCCCGAGGCCGCAGCGTCTAGTAGCTCAGTGACATGCTCCAGCAATGCATCTCGGCCGCTCTCCATCAGCCGACATCGCAGCAGCTCCCGAGCCACCGTGAGCGCGGCCCTCATGTTTGCTTGTTCCTGTCCGGTGTGCGGCACCGTTGCCGCAGCGTGCCTTGAGGCCCTTGCAGCCGCCCATGCTTGTTGTGGAGTGAGGGTGGATGGCATTTGACAACGCCCCACAACGTTTGGCGGTGCGCGTGCCGCATGGGGCGCATGGTTGAGGTCTTCTTGGGCAGACAACGCCGCCCGGGCCGGCCAAGCTACCCAGCGGTCGGCGTTGGTCCTTGGGTCGCCGGACATCGGAACCGCCGGGTGTCGGCGGATCAACCACTAGTATAAAAAGGGCCTATTGTCCCGGTTCGTAAGGCCCATTTGTCCCGGTTTTTGAACCGGGACTAAAGGGTCGTTACTAAAGCCTTAGGCCTTTAGTCCCGGTTCTTACACGAACTGGGACAGGTGGGGCTCCACATGGCCGGTGCTGCGAGCCCAGGCAGGAGGGCCTTTGGTGCCGGTTGGTGGCACCAACCGGGCCCAAATAGGCGTCCACACGTCAGCAGCTGGGAGGAGCTGAGGTTTTTATTTTTTTTCTGAAAGGGGGTAGTTTAGGGGGTAATTTAGGGTGTGTTAGCTAGCTAATAGAGAGAAGTGTCCTATCTTATCTCCATGCTTGGTTTACCAACGCTACTGCTATGCCTAAACATGGCTTAGATTAAAGTCAAGGCAACATGTGGTGCATGTCGAAAGTAATACTAATCCTAACTTGATCAAGTTTGGATTAGTACTACTTTCGACATGCACCACATGCATGTTGCCTTCACTTCAATCCAATCCATGTTCATTTCACCCACTGATATATAATAACTCTTCATGCCCACATCATGCATCATCATAATAATAAGTCCTACTAATCATCATCATACAACTTCTACTCATTATTGATATAACAAGTCATACGATCATCATCCTCATAGTCATCGAACCAACCCTACTTAATTGTTCTAGGAACATGATCATCAGTATTAGGTAGGACCTAAATACCCTCTTTAAGGGCATAAAACAATATAGACCCTGACTCTCCATTATGGAGAATGGAGATCATCCTGTCTCCAATTCTTGCGCTTCGCTTCCTTTTGCTTCCAAGAACCTCCTTACGACTGTCCATACGTTTTTTCCATTCTTTGATTAGCATGTCTCCACTTCTTTTAGAAATACTGTATGGACAGTTGAGATTCGTAGGATGACCTGGCTAAATGTTCAAAACGTTAAGTCTACCTTTCTGATACATCAAATGAGGCACACAATCCTCTGGGATTATCTGTTGAAAAACATAGTAATAACTTTATAGTTAGCAAATGATGTACTAGTTTTAGAAATATGCAAAAGATGCACGGATGTCATAATAGTAAAAAATCTTACCAGGGTATCTCCATAGTAGCTACCGTAGTTCAACACATGCACTAGTGGCACGTATTGACCATAATGTTGAGGAGTTTGATTGTAGATATTGTAATTCTCAAGATCAGTACAAAACACGATCAGATGATTTTTCTCCTGATAAGTTAATTCGGAGCCTTCGGTGTAGTAGGTTCTGTCTACCATCTTCCGCACATTCTTTGAAGAATGAAAATAAGCTGTCAATGGAAATAAGCTGTCAACTATTTTGAAATGAACAATATAAATTAGCTAATAACTATGTTTGAGAAACTCACATAGCGGTAGAATTGGAGGCGTATCAACAAGGACCCAAATGTCCATATTGTCTTGCTCGATTTCAGGATCACCAAGATCCATGGTGACAAGCATATCCTGATGAAAACCATACATCTTGCAAAGTGCTTCCCAGTTTTTGCAACCAAAATGGGTTACGCTCTCAGAATTGTATAGCTTTACTTCAAAATCCACACCATGATGGGTCCGTAGGTGAATTTTGTTTGTTTCAAAACTTTCATGTTCTTCAAAACCCATCCTCTCCAAGACACAACGTCTTGCATGGCATGGTATAAACTAGTCGAATTGTAAAAGATGAAAATTACACGTTGAAATAGTTGAAGTCATGCTTAATTACGAAAAAACACTTGTCATCGTTGCGTACTATTTCAACATCGAAGGTCTCCCCCAGCTTAATGCTGAAGTGCCGATCTTCGTCCAGGTGAGGCATGTCGCACAGACCTCGGTCGTCGTGGCACCAATCGCACTCCCCCGGGAGACTTTTGTCGTCCGAGTACGACATTTCTATGTTCATAATTCAAATATTAAACTTACAATTAAATATATGTACTAAAAACCTAAATTAGATCATTATTATTCATCAAGGGCTGACTATCGGTCTATCGAGTCTTTTCTTGGAAACTCTCAGCTCACGTGGTGTACATATTCGACTGTCGGTGATGCATGGTAGCTCCTCCTTTCATCCCCGAGTGCATTACACCAAGTTGTCTAGCACACGGGAATGAAGGAGAAGCTACCCCCACGACAACAGTCAGGATTCTTCGTCCTCTCACATATATATGGTCGGGACTCTCCCTCACTGATAAGCAAAATAAAGTAGTATTAAAATTAGCATGCATTCAATTATAAGCAAAACTACATCATCTCTTGCGTCCGTACATCATCGAATATTATCACTAATACACCCCGAATACTATCATACATATAGCATCACTAATACAGCCCGACAGGTATCGGCGCGGGCGGTGGACACCCAAAGAGAAGGAACCATCACAGGATCATAGCTCCAGTGAGATCCCTGAAGAACCTACCAGGTATTATCGAACCTGCCCTCCAACACAACTGTTGGGGATATTACCACTAGGCGTAAACCGGCCTACTTGGGCCGGGTTAACTTCATTAGTGGTATAAGCAGATGAAGGCCCAAGGCCTATAGTCGGTTTAGAATCTATAGCCGTAAACCGACCTGATGTGTAACTTGTATTGTAAGTTAGGAATAAAGAGATACCGACCGGGATACGAGTATGAACTGGTTGGGACTCTATGGACCGACGGGCGTCACCCGTGTATATAAGGGGACGACCCGGCGGCGGTTCAGGGACAACCACAACTCGAGCCTAGGCGAAGCTTGTTTGCTCCCTAGCCATCGAGATCATATCAATTCCATCACAACTAGACGTAGGCTTTTACCTTCATCGAAGGGGCCGAACTAGTATAAAACCCTCGTGTCTTTGTGTCCGCTTTAACCCCTTCAAGTAAACCCGTGGCGATGGCTCCACGACTAAGTCCTTTCACTAGGACATCTGCCGTGACAAATCCACGACAGTTGGCGCCCACCATGGGGCTATCGCATGATTGTTTGACGATCTTGGAGGGCAAGCTCAAGGGACTCGAAGGCTATGTTGTGGGCCGGATGACCAAGAGTCGTCGGGGCAGGATCTACATCGACGACGCAGGATGGGGTCCCGAGGCTGATTCGATCGAGTACGGGTACCGGGTCCCCTTTGGTGGCATACACGTTTTCATTGGCAAAATCGGTGAGCCTGGGCCTGAGCCGGACATCTACACCGACCTCATCGAGACGGCTCAGCGTGCGAGATCTACCTGGGCTAAACCGGCCGTGAAGCGTGTCTTCGTTGGAGTCGTCCACGAAGGAGAGCGTGAGGATGAATCAGAACACGGTCGCAAGACCGTCGACTATTCCGATGACGAGTCCTCGACCGGAGACACCGAATCGCTGTACCAGTTGCAAGACGACCAGATTAGGGGCTGTTCCGATGGCGACAGTATTCCGGACCCCCCAGGCCAGGTCAACCGGATTGGAATATTCATGGCCAGCACACAGGCGGCAAATCACTCTTCGACCGCCGTAGCAATGCTCTCCGGATCAGCAGCGACAGCAACAGCAGGGGCAGGAGGCCTTGTGCGCACACCGGTTCAAGTTTTATCTGATCTGTTTGATGCACTAGCCGCGCTTATGGCAGAGGACAATCAGGCGGATCAGGAGGCCCATAATGCAGAAATTGCGAAGGTGAGAGAGCAGATCGTGCAAGCCAAAGCGGATCTGGCAGCAGAAAAAGATAGGATGGCTGCAGAGCGGGCCGCTTTGGACGCCCAGGCCTATAAACTCATGCTTGACCAGAATGCATCACAGGAGGTTTTGAAGCGGAAGCACAGATCACGCCTGCCGTTAGGGTTTGACCCCCGAAATCTCTTTCACACTCCAGGAGCTGGGCTCAGTAATCCGCCGCAGTACCCGGAGACAAGCCGGATTGAGGCACCAGGACCAGGGGCGACGGTCCAACCTCGCCTGATGGAACCTCCTCACCAAAACATTATGGTTCCTCCGCTGGTCCAGACGCCCCCGGGTCATTATTCGAATCCTATGGACAACCTTGTTGCGGCCGCTGCACGGTTAGAGGCCATCCCAGTCGAAGGGGATTCTCCGCAAGCAATAGAGACGCGCCGGGTTAAGGAGCTTCTCCGGACTGCGCTGATTCAGTAGGAAGTGTATTCGTACAGCCGTGATCGGATTCACTCTACACCCCGTCCAAGCCGGAGTTATAGCAGGCGCTTGAATGAACCCGACGTATCGAGCAATGCGCGAGGCCGTGAAGCAGCCCGTGGCGATAGCCCGGCAGGCGGTGTCCGCGATGCGCAGGATGTGGTGGACCAGGCCCGAGCACAAAGGGAGGCCGAGCTAGCAGCCCAGTATAATGCGGGTCAACTCACGCCGGTTCGTTCTACCACCTTCGCCGGACTAGGAGTCACATCCGCTTTGGGAGTGCCTTGCTTGATCCCTGCTTTACATAATGTGCGCCTACCCAAAGACTTCAAGGGTCCACGCAAGGTGCCGAATTACACCGCTGATTTATCCCCTGAAGCATGGGTAGAGAGTTATGAGATGGCCATGGAAATGCTGGACGTGGATGAGGCCGCATGTGCAAAATACTTCACCATGATGCTTGAGGGCACGGCTCGTACTTGGTTAAAGAGCCTACCACCCAATTCTATTAGCTCATGGGCCCAGTTGCGGGCCCGGTTTATACAGAATTTTAAGGATACATGTAAGCAGCCCAAGTCCATAGTAGACCTGGCGCCTTGTGTCCAGGAGGAAGGAGAATCAACGACCCGTTGGGTGCGCCGCGTTTCGGAAATTTTGCACTCGTCTGACAGGATTAATGCTGACTCTGCGATCCTAACTCTGGAAGGCAACTGCCGGTTTGAGCCTCTAAAATTGAAGTTGGGACGCATGAAGCGGTTTTGTAATGACATGGGAACTCTCATGGCCGCTTTAGTGAAGTATGCCGATTCGGACAGTACCAAGGATCCCGAGCCTGATGATGATGAAGCAGGGAAGGGAAAGAAGAATAGCAACTCCAAACAGCAGCAATACAAACTAGCGGGTCATGGAAACGGAGGCAAGCGCAAGGCGGATGGCAGCATGGACTTTGTGGCCAACACTAATGCACAGGACAGGGGGCAGCGGCGCAGAGGTAAAGCGGCAAATCGTAATGGGGCTCCCAATCCTAACGCAAACCGTTTGAACTATTTGCTGAATCAGCCTTGCCCGAAGCATGGGACGAAGGAGGCGCCGGCTAACCATCTTTGGAAAGATTGTTATATCATGCAGGAGTTCAAAAACTCTAATGCTTTCCGGTATGATCACGGATCAGGTGGCGGTTCAGGATCCGGTTTCCACGAGCCGGATCACGATGGAGCTTCCGGTTCAGGTCGCAATCAGGGCGGTCATAATCACCAGAATAATCAGAACAGCCAGCAGCAGCAGCAGTCGGGTTATCAGAGCCAGCCAAAACAGTTGAACAATGGGCAATATCATGTTTTCACAACTAGTTTGGATAAACGCGACCAAAAACTCCATAGGCGAGCGGTGAATTCTGTTGAACCGGCCTTACCACGTTACTTGCGCTGGTCGGAGCAGCCTATCGTGTGGAGCAGAGAGGATCACCCGCCCCGGGTTGATAATCCAGGCCAGCTAGCATTAGTGGTAGACCCTCAGGTGGGGGGTTATAAATTCACCAAGGTACTCATGGATGGAGGAAGCAGTATTAACATATTGTACTATGAGACATTCCGCCGCATGGGTTTAGCAGACAAAGATCTCAGACCGTCGAATACGGTGTTCCATGGTGTGGTGCCTGCCAAATCTGCATATCCTGTTGGTAAGATAGCCCTGGATGTGGCTTTTGGGGACGAGCACGACTCCCGGTCGGAAAAACTAACATTTGAGGTGGTGAAGATCCGGAGCCCATATCACGCCTTGTTTGGCCGGCCGGCTTACGCCAAGTTCATGGCGCGGCCTTGTTATATCTACTTGCAGCTCAAGATGCCGGGTTACAAGGGGACCATAACGGTTCATGGGAGCCGTAGGGTCGCTTTGGAATGTGAGGAAGGTGATGCGGCTTATGCAGAGTCAGTCTGTGCCACGGAGGAGTTGAAGTATTATAAGGACAATGTTGATCCGGCGGATATGACCCCTTTAAAGAAGCCAACTACAGAGCATGATTCAGATCTGAAGTTCAAATCGGCAGCTGAGACCAAGCTTGTTGACTTCGTGCCCAGCGATTCGTCCAAGCAGTTCACTATCAGTGCCAACCTGGATCCCAAATAGGAAAGCGCGCTCATCGAGTTCATCCGTGAGAATCGGGACATTTTTGCATGGAAGCCGTCTGACATGCCAGGTGTACCGAGGGAACTTGCTGAGCACACTCTTAATGTGGATCCTAAGTATAAACCGGTGAAACAGTTCCTCCGCCGGTTTAACGAAGAAAGACGCAAAGCCATCGGAGAGGAAGTGGCCAGGCTTTTAGCAGCTGGTTTTATTATTGAGGTGTTCCATCCAGAGTGGCTTGCTAATCCGGTGCTGGTTCTTAAGAAAAATGGCACTTGGCGTATGTGTGTGGATTACACAGATCTTAACAAAGCCTGTCCGACAGATCCTTTTGCCCTCCCCCGTATTGACCAGATCATTGATGCCACGGCGGGTTGTGAGCGTTTGAGTTTTTTGGATGCATACTCTGGATATCATCAGATCAAGATGGCGGTTAAGGACCAGGAGAAAACAGCATTTATTACTCCCTTTGGAGCCTTCTGCTATGTATCTATGCCCTTCGGGCTCAAGAGTGCCCAAGCCACCTATCAACGGTGTATACAGAATTGCCTGCATAAACAGATCGGCCGCAATGTGCTCGCCTATGTGGATGATATTGTAGTGAAGTCAAGACAGAAGGAGACGCTGGTGGATGATTTGAAGGAGACCTTTGACAACTTGCGAGTTTACAAGATGATGCTTAATCCGGCCAAGTGTGTCTTTGGTGTTCCAGCAGGCAAGTTACTGGGTTTCCTGGTGTCTAACAGAGGA
Organism: Triticum aestivum; assembly: GCF_018294505.1. Classification (NCBI taxonomy): domain Eukaryota; kingdom Viridiplantae; phylum Streptophyta; class Magnoliopsida; order Poales; family Poaceae; genus Triticum; species Triticum aestivum. Next base: position 144,308,096 of record NC_057797.1, read on the forward strand.
ATCGAGGCTAACCTGGAGAAGATTACGGCTATTACATCCCTAGCTAAACCAAAATGTATCAACGATGTTCAGCGTTTGGCGGGCCGGATCGCTGCACTAAGCCGGTTTATCAGACGCCTCGGAGAGAAGGCCATTCCTTTGTACCAAATGCTGAGGAAGATAGACCATTTCATTTGGAGTCCGGCTGCTGATGAAGCGTTTGAGGACCTGAAGCGGCAGTTAGCCAATCCGCCTGTTCTTGCAGCTTCGGTCGACAAGGAGCCACTATTATTATATGTAGCGGCCAATGCTCGGGCAGTTAGCGTGGCTATTGTGGTGGAACGCAAAGAGGCAGGCAAGGAATATCCGGTTCAGCGGCCGGTTTATTATATCAGCGAGGTGCTTATTGAATCCAAGCAAAGGTATCCGCATTGGCAGAAGCTGGTCTATGGTGTTTTTATGGCCAGTCGGAAGTTCAAGCAGTATTTTCAAGGGCACCCCATCACAGTGGTCAGTTCAGCCCCCTTGGGTGATATTATATAGAACCGGGAGGCGACTGGCCGGATTGCCAAGTGGGCTATAGAGCTTGGGCCACACGGACTGAAGTACGTGCCTCGGAAGGCAGTGAAGTCTCAAGCACTTGTTGATTTCATCAATGACTGGACGGAGTTACAAGCACTAGAGGAGAAGCCGGATCACACATATTGGACTATTCATTTTGACGGATCCAGGCAATTGGAAGGCTCGGGGGCTGGAGTCGTATTAACTTCCCCATGAGGTGATAAGTTTTGTTATGTTCTCCGCTTAATGTTCCCTTGTACTAATAATGCAGCTGAGTACGAAGCCTTGCTCCATGGTCTCCGGATGGCTAAAGAGATGAATTTAAGCCGGGTTAAGTGCTTTGGTGACTCGGACCTAGTGGCTCAACAGGTGTCTGGCACTTGGGATTCTAAGGACCCGCTCATGGCTGCATATCGTTGGGAAGTGGATAATATTGCAGGTTGTTTCAAGGGTTATCAAGTGGATCATGTGGACCGTCGGAAGAATGAAGCGGCGGATGCTTTAAGCCGGTTGGGCTCTCAGCGTAAACCGGTCCCGCCTAACATCTTTTTGGACGTGTTGCACAACCCGTCAGTCAAGCTCCCAGGTGAGGCGGATTTGGCTATTCCTGATCCGGAGGCTCAATTGGTGGCAGCTCTGCATGTTATTCCGGATTGGACAGTTCCTTATCTTGCATACATGAACCGGGGGGAGTTACCAGAGGATGAGATTCTAGCCAGGCAGATAGTCCGGCGATCCAAGTCTATGACGATTGTCAATGGTGAATTACATCATTGCAGTGTATCAGGGGCGTTTCAACGCTGTGTTTCTCCTGAGGAAGGCTGTGAAATCTTAAGAGAAATCCATGAAGGGGGTTGTGGTCACCACGCCGGTTCAAAGTCTCTGGTGGCAAAGGCGTTTCTTCATGGGTTCTACTGGTTGACAGCGCATGCTGACGCGGAGGACTTGGTTAAACGGTGTGATGGATGTCAGAAATTTCCAAGGCGTGCTCATGTGCTGGCTCAAGAATTGAGGATGATCCCAATAACATGGCCATTTGCAACTTGGGGGCTGGATATGGTTGGACCTTTTAAAAGATCCAAGGATAAGAAAACCCACCTTTTGGTGGCAGTTGACAAATTTACCAAGTGGGTTGAAGCGGAGCCTGTCAGCAAGTGTGATACAGCAACAGCGGTGCAGTTCATCAAGAAGGTGATTTTCCGGTTTGGTTTTCCACACAGTATCATTACTGACAATGGTACCAATTTATCCAAGGGCGATATGAAGGAGTTCTGTGGACGTGAGCACATCCGACTTGACGTGTCGTCAGTGGCACACCCCCAGTCCAATGGACAGGCAGAACGAGCTAATCAAGAAATCTTGCGAGGCATCAAACCCCGGCTTATGGTCCCATTGCAAAGAACACCAAGATGTTGGGTTGAAGAGCTACCATCTGTGTTATGGAGTATCAATACTATGCCAAACCGGTCCACAGGATACACGCCATTTTTCATGGTCTATGGAGCAGAGGCAGTTCTCCCTAGTGATATCCGGCACGATTCGCCTCGTGTGGCAGCTTATGTTGAAGCAGACAATGAGACAGCACGGCAAGACGCTTTGGACCTATTGGACGAGGAGCGTGATATAGCGGCTGCCCGTTCAGCGATTTACCAGCAAGATCTTCGTCGCTATCACAGTCGCCGGGTTAGAACCAGAACTTTTCAAGAAGGAGATTTGGTGCTTCGACTCATCCAAGATCAAACGGATGTGCACAAGTTATCCCCACCTTGGGAGGGGCCTTTCGTGGTCAGCAAGAATTTGCACAACGGGTCGTACTATCTCATTGATATTCGAGGGCATAAAGAGTCACGTACATCAGAGGAGGAGACCAACAGGCCGTGGAATATAGCTCATCTTCGGCCTTACTATACTTGAGCCATCGGCTCTATCTATGTACATATCATGACAATGTATATATTATCTTTGATATATCAAACCGGAGCCTCAGCTAAAGCGGGGTCTCTGTCTTTCTCATCATGCGAGGTTACACGGAGTGGTTCTGTTTAAAGCGGCCTCCGGTTTACCCCTTGACATTTGTTTTTTATATATCACTGGGGGCCTTGGTCGTGTCCGAACCAACGCGACACCCTTTGATAGGCGACAGCCACCAGATCATTTGGGGACATGGTCAAGTCTGAACCAGTCACGCCTCTTGGTCGGCCTAAGGCCACAAAATCACTTGGGGGCATGGTCGAACCCGAACCATTGCCACGCCTCTTGATCTGGCATATATGCCACGAATCATTTGGGGACCTGGCTGACTTGAATTATTGTCACTCCTATTGGGGGCCTTGATCCTGTCCGACCATGGTAATACCATCTGATTAGCTCAGTATAGCATATTTTTGCAAATGGTTTTTATCATTACCTTTTCTTCCATGTTATTTTCATGGTTTGTTTATTCTTTGCTTTTGTCGGATTTCTTTTATGTCGACAAACACCTTTTTTCCGATTCAGCCGATGGATTTGATTCCCCTTTAATCCGGAGGAGTATGCCTGGTTTACCTTTTTCCTGTTAACATCATGGAGTAACAAGGGGGCTCGTATTGATTCAGTACGGTTTATACGGGAGCTATTTTCTCCCACCTTTTTTTTCTTTTGACGGTAATGGTTTATAAAACCGCCGCTTCAGGCTTGGCTAAGCCAGCTTCATACCCAAACATGGCAGGTATTTATGTATCATATATTTGTTATATTACTGATACACATATCAGGATCATAAACCGGCTGGCGGTATAACCGCCACCGAAGTTCAAATTTTTCTGATTGCAGGAAATATGAATTGGAGTTCTTCAAACGAAAGCTTCAGTACTTATGCACGAAGGCATATTCCAGTTAGAAGCATTAACTATCCTATTACAGGGCAGCACGGTACCTAAATAAGATCATTGTTCTTTTCGGAAGATGTCACAAACAGCTTTCCAAACCAGTTTCTGGTTCAAGCCTGCTCCTCATCCTCTGCCACTTCAGCTTCCTCGTCTCTACCCATTGGCTGGAAATCAACAGTGGTCCAGTCGATTCCCATTAAAGCTTGGAAAACAGCCTCTTCATGGATCAGGGAAGACGGTTCAATATCAGGGGCATAAGTGTGCTTACGGATTGGAGGGATCAGATTCTCCGCTTCAACAGTTAGGGCAGGCACTTGCTTGTTTTGCTCGTTATATTGCGCTTGATAATGCGTCAAATCTGCCTCTTCAGCTAGTTGGCAAGCTAGAGGGCGCACTGCACGGTTTATTGCCCTTAAATCCTCTTCGTTGAATTGAAAGCCATCTTCTTTCAGGCTGGGATAGCCTTGAGCTGCTTCCGCAGGATCAAAATCTGGCACCCATGCCTTTGCCCGGATTAAGGCATTGATGGCTCCGGTTCGGGCAGCGGATTTTTTCAGCTCCTCAATCCGGGCTGGAAGCATTGACAACTTGCTAAGAGTTTCCTGGATTAACGAGGGTGCCGGGTTATTGTGAGAAGCTGTGGTGATGATCCGTTGGGCTCCGGTATACAATTGTTCCACCAAGGTGTAGGCAGCTTTCAATTTCTTCCGCACATCATTTCCTAAGTGCCCAATACGTGTGCCTACAACAATATTGGAATGGTCTCAAACCGGGTTTACGCTACAGTAGGTTTAAATTATCACAGAAGTTACAAGGAGCTTACCAAAGATTGCAGCACTCATGGAGTGTATTTGCCGCTGTACGGCCGTCAGTTCATCCACCACCGGTTTAAGGGCAGCTTCAGCGTTTTCCGCTCTTTTGGTTAAACCGGCCTTCTCAGTGGCCCAGTCAGCCCGCTCTTTCTTGAAGCCTTCTTTTAGCCGTTCAGCAGTGCTCAAAGTGCTGGTTAATTCTTGCTTTGCCTTATCTGTTTCAGCCTGCTGGGTTTTCAAGGCCTCCTGCAAATCGGCAACTTGGTCCTCCTTGATTTTCACCTCAGCCTGCACACAGACAGCGTTTAAGCTTTGCACAGGCGATCCAAGGAGTTGAAGTATCAACCACATAACAAAGTTATATGCCTGACACTTGGGGGCTAATGCACCTTCAATTTTTATATATTACTCGATTACAAAGTCCCAAGCTCAATACAAGTATTCAACTTGGCACTTGGGGGCTAATGGCTATTTGATCAAGTTGTGTTCTAAGGACAGTTCTCTATTGGAGCCCCAGTTTACTTATGCTAAGTTAGACCGGTTCTTGCGGGCTTTACCGATCGGTTTCAAGAATGTTCAGGATCAAGTCCCGGTTTGACCAACGTTACAAACCGGCCCTTGGGGGCTAGAAGGATGGAGGTAATGGCAGCAAGGAAAGAAGTAAGTTACCTCAAATTTATCCCTCATCATTTTGACCAGGCCAGCTTCACAGTCACGGCTAGTGTAAAGCCGGTTTAAATAGCCGGAGTGAAGGTCTTGGGCACTCAGGGAAGCATATGTCTCTAGTTCAACATCCCATATTTCCTTGTTCAAAGCGGAAAAATCCTCTTTGATGGTATGCTTGGTAAGGGTGACAGGATTCCCGGGTTCAGAGCAGCCCACACCGGTAATCACAACATCATCATCTTTGGACTCGCCAGTTTGTGTTGGTGCGGCCGTTTGGTCAGCAGGAGTGTGGGATTTCTCAATCTGGATGGAGCTGGCAGGCGGATCGGCAGAGGCTGGAGTATTAACAAGCCCTTCTTCGGGAATAACGTCGTCTTGCAAAGGAGGATCATTGGGGATATCTTTAGAAGTAAACATTTCATGATCCGACGCTTGGTCATGTTCTGGGGCCACATCTTCTTCAGCCGCTTTATCCAGGCGGGCCTTCTTGCTTGGTTTCGGTTTAGCCCTGAAAGAAAAACAAAAAGTCAAGGAAAAGCATAAGCCATTATGCGGTATACTGGAAACGTATGTTCAGTTTAACTTACCTAGCAACTGTTTTCAAAGGTGGTAGCTGAGTGGCTGACGATTCACCAGACGATGAATGAGAAGTGACCTGATAATCGGAGTCGGATGGATTAAGAGGTTGATGGAAGAAACCCGCTTTACGATTTAAATCAATAAAAAGGTCGGAGACCTCGGAGCGGCGTTTTCGAACCGGACTGTTTGGTAAACCGGCAGAGGTAACTACCTGACCACTGTGCCGGGTTGTGCGGCGAGCTTCATGTTGCTGGGTCTTCATAAGAAATTGGGAATCCAGATAAGGAAGAGGATGAGAAAATTTAACTTTCCGGTTTGCCCGGGAAATTTTGGCAAAGGCAAGATTTCTGAATCGGAAGAGAGAATGGTTACCTCAACGAAACCCGCATTGCTGGCTTCAGCGTCATCCTGACAAGCATCATCATCAATAAGGCGTGTAAAAAGAAAGCCAAGTGAATCAAGTTCTACCTCAAGATCCGGATTACCCACATCATCATCAATGGCTGGGTCAGATGAAGCGGTGGTTTTTCTCTTATGAGCTGGTTTCTTGATAACCTTGGTCTTGGGTCGGGTTGGCTGTCCTGCCTTCTCCGTTTTGTCTTGAGGAAGTTTCTTGCTCCAAAACGGATTATCGCCCTGGATCAGCAGTAATTAAATGTCAAACATATAAAGCAGTAACCGGTTCAACAATAGAGCAATTAAAATATTACTGCTGGCGGTTTGTTGGTGGTGCAGTAAGGAGGCAGACCGGTTTGAGCACAGAGGTGCTCCGGTTCATTCAGCATCTTTTTCACAGATTCTGTGACTTCGTCATCAGGGAGTTGGATTTTAGTGTGTCGGAGTGGGTCATCGACACTATCAGTATACTTGCACATCAAATCGGAGCGCCGGCTCAGAGGCAGTATGCTCCATGATATCCAACAACGTGGAAGACCTATTCCCGTTAAGCCGTTGGCCATAAAAGCTCGGAGCTTGGACAGTTGCCGAGCGTATTTAATTCTTTCCTTGGCGCTTAGTCTTTGTGGAAAAGGGTGCGTGTTGCTGAGCCGTTCCGGACGGAAACCAGGCAAGGGATTTTCATTGTCAGGGGAGGTATCCTTGCAATAAAACCGAGTTGCATTCCACTCCTTGGGGTGAGTATGGAGTTTGACCTGGGGATAAGTGATTTCCTTCCTCTTCTGAATGGCCATACCGCCCAATTCAGTGTTGGGGCCATCGGTGAATTCAGTGCGATGGTTTAAATGAAAGAGATCTCTAAACAATTCGACTGAAGGCTCCTCTTGAAAGTATACCTCGGAAAGCACTTGAAAGTGGCATAGATTGGTAATAGAGTTGGGGCCAATATCCTGTGGACGGAGCTGAAAATTGGCTAATACATCTCGGTAAAATTTAGAGCCGGGCGGTTTGAAGCCCCGGGCCAAGTGATCTGCGAAGACCACAACTTCTCCTTCCTGGGGGGTAGGTGGACATTCATTTCCAGGAACCCTCCAGTGGATTGTATCTTTACTGTCTAAAGCGCCGATCAAGACTAGATCGTCCAACTGTGATTCCGTGATGCGAGAAGGAACCCAATTGCACTCATACACTTGTTTGGCCATGGCGAGATCTACAAGAAATAGATGATCTGGTTCAAGAACACGCTGGGTAAAAGAAGGTGTTGATCTAAACTACGATGAACCGGTCTTCCACAATGCGGCATCATGCGGATTCTGGCGGTTCAACCAGGGGACTAATGGTATACACCGGTTTAGTAACTTTTTTCTATGATAAGTTAAACCACCTGACCCAAGCATCGGAAGAAATTGAAGCTATGGACAACTAGGTATACAGAAACAGGTTTCACAAAGATCTTATTTCAGCCACGGATCTACAGCGAGCTCACAAAAAATAGAAAATATTCCGAAGAGTGAGGCAGAACGGAAGTGAACCATTGAGCGGGTATGTGCATGAGATCTATGGGCTTAGATAAGAAATAACAAGCGGATGCTTAAAGATTACTACTGAACACAGCGGGAGTTTACAGATTCATCCAAGAATCGGAATACAAGTATGAGCAAGTGACGAACACAGCACGAACATGGAACCATAAGAACAGATCTAGGTCAAGAAGAGGAGAAAGCTTACTGGGAACGGAGAAGATGCGGAACGATACCGCAGTGCTCTGGTGCGCTCAGGTTGATGCAGCGGCCCAAAACGAAGCAGAGGTCGACGGTGGCGGCGGAGCTCCAAGGCTGGCGACGCGAGGAAGACGAAGAAGAAGAGATGAGGGGAAAAGAAAGGAGATGACCATTCGGTCTTATTTATAAGGCAACAGAGTTAGGTCAAGCGCGCGGATCCAGGAGCTGCCGTTAAAAGAGGGCGTGATAAATGACAAATTTCATGATGACGTCATGCCGGTTTACAACAACCAGAAATGATGACAACATGGCGGTTTACCAATTTCCAGAAGATGTCCAAGACACAAGATTTTGTGAAGGATTGACATGAACCAGTTCAAATCAATCTGGGGCCTAATGTTGGGGATATTACCACTAGGTGTAAACCGGCCTACTTGGGCCGGGTTAACTTCATTAGTGGTATAAGCAGATGAAGGCCCAAGGCCTATAGTCGGTTTAGAATCTATAGCCATAAACCGACCTGATGTGTAACTTGTATTGTAAGTTAGGAATAAAGAGATACCGACCGGGATACGAGTATGAACCGGTTGGGACTCTATGGACCGACGGGCGTCACCCGTGTATATAAGGGGACGACCCGGCGGCGGTTCAGGGACAACCACAACTCGAGCCTAGGCGAAGCTTGTTTGCTCCCTAGCCATCGAGATCATATCAATTCCATCACAACTAGACGTAGGCTTTTACCTTCATCGAAGGGGCCGAACTAGTATAAAACCCTCGTGTCTTTGTGTCCGCTTTAACCCCTTCAAGTAAACCCGTGGCGATGGCTCCACGACTAAGTCCTTTCACTAGGACATCTGCCGTGACAAATCCACGACAACAACCATGTAGCGACGGACGTGCTTGTCCTCCTCGCTGACACAGTGACGTACCACCTCCCGGTGTCCGGAAGCCTTGACACTATCACTAGCCCACACGACCTCCGCCAAACAAGGATTGGGTCAACGACGGGCTAGCTCCTCACCAACCTACGCCCCCCGGAAGGTAGCACCTCCCAATACCAGCCTGGCAGAGCCCAGTCCCGGACATGGCCCCTCTGATCAAGCCGGCCTCCTCCGCCGAGTCGGCGACGAGGATGCGGGATAGGCATCGTCGATGTCGATGCGGGAATAATTGCTTGAAATAAAAAATAAACTAGTTCTATTAATTTTCTTGGTAAAAACAAACTACTTATATATATAGTAAAATAAAGTAGTTTTATTAAATCAACTAGTTCAACTACTAAGCACTTACTATAAACAAAATAAAGTAGTACTTACTAAAAATAAACTACTTCTATATATAGTAAAATAAAGTAGTTTTATTAAATCAACTAGTTCAACTACTAAGAACTTACTATAGATAAAATAAAGTAGTACTTACTAAAAATAAACTAGTTTAACTAGTTCTATTATTTATCGACCCCCCTCATGTCGAAGTTATCGGGGAGGGGTTATTTTGACAATTGCATACCCGATAAAAAATAAGAAGAGGAAGAAGAAGAAAAAAAGAGGAGAAGAAGAAAGGAATAGAGGAGAAGGTCGAAGAAAAAAAGAAGAAAAAAAGAGGAGAAGAAGAATGAATAGAGGAGAAGAAGAAGCAATAGAAAAATATATTATATTTCTTCTTCTTCTCCTCTTTTTTCTTCTTCTTTGTCATCTTATTTATTTCTCCTCTTCTTCCTCTCTTCTTCTTCTTCTTCTTCTTCTTCTTCTTCTTCTTCTTCTTCTTCTTCTTCTTCTTCTTCTTCTTCTTCTTCTTATTTTCCTTTTTCCTCTCCTGACTTTTCTTCTAAATATGAACATACAAACATTTGCGTATCAATATAATATCATAAAAAAATCTATGAACAGAAAAAAACATATATGCATACATATATATCCATATATCAACATTACATTATACATCAACATATATGCAAAAAAACATATATGCATACGACGACCACGTCCACGGC
>NC_057797.1:144317962-144318816 GCF_018294505.1 Triticum aestivum
GACCAAAGGCCTCTGCCTGAAAAGAGACCTTTGGTCCCGGTTGGTGGCACCAACCGGGACTAAAGGGGTGGCATTGGTTCCGGTTCGCGCCACGAAACGGGACCAAAGGCCCCCTTTTGTCTCGGTTCGAGCCACGAACCGGGACCAATGATCTTGTGCTGGAACTGTCGCGGTGCGGTGGGATGTTTAGTCCCACCTCGCTAGCCGAGAGGCTTCGACAGTGGTTTATAAGCGCTGCTGCGCTGACCACTTCGAGCTCCTCTCTAATGCAGGCTTACGTGTCTAAAGTCACCTTATCTGCCTGTGAGCCTACTGGTCCTACTGCGGGCCTGAATCCTGGCCCATCAGTGGGTTTCTAGTCATATTTAGGCCGTGGTGGCCCAGTAGGTGACATTTTTTTATTTTTTCAGTTATTTTGTTGTCTTTGTTGCTTTATTTATTTTATTTTGTTTCAACTTACAACAAAATACTTACTATTTTTCAGTGATTCTTTTTGATTTTAGGTAATAAAAATGATAAACTTTCTGTTAGTGCCATTAGTTTTCTAATTTGAATAGTTTAAATTTGAATTCTTTGAAATTTGTGTTAATCACTAGTTTGTGATTAACTTTACTATAAAAATACAATAGTTACTGTTTTTCAGTGATTCTTTTTGATTTTAGGTCATAAAAATACTAAACTTTCTGTTAGTGCCATTAGTTTTCCAATTTGAATAGATTAAATTTGAATTATTTGAAATTTGTGTGAATCACTAGTTTGTGATTAACTTTACTATAAAAAAAAATACTTACTATTTTTCAGTGATTATTTTTGATTTTAGGTAATAAAAATAATAAACTTTCTGTTAGTGCCAT